>NW_026109986.1:0-5000 GCF_013377495.2 Cygnus atratus
CTCAGGGGAAATGTGGCGTGGAGAACCCCAAAAGCTGCACGATGAGACATCCTCAGGGGAAACACAGTGAAGGAAACACAAAAAGCTGGACGCAGAAGCACTCCTCAAGTCGCAGTGAAGAAAGAACACAGCAAAAGCTGCACACAGAAGCACTCCTTAGGGGCCACAAGCAGCCCACCGGCCGCACCTCGCCTGCGCGCCGCCATCGTTGGAGTGCCGCAGCCCCAGCACACCCAGCAGCATATCACCCACCCTGGGCTGTGACACCTCTGCTCCCTCACAGCCAGGCGCCGCCCCATTGGCCGCCTGCCTTGGCGCCTCTGGGCACAGCCAATAGCGAGGCCGCTGGCGCTTGTTGCTAGGCTGCATGGAGCTGTGGCAACCCAATGGGCGCCAGGAGGCCGCAGGGCCGTGCCGGCCTCCCAGGGCTGAGGCCTGGCGCAGTGCCTCGCAGGAGCGATGAGGCCTCCCTGACACCACCTGCAGCTCTGCCTCGCCTTGCCCCCCGGCCCTCCGAGAGGCACATTTTGACCAGAGGAGCACGCAAACTGCTCCAGCAAGGTGGCAGCGGCATTGTGCAGGGCGCACTGACATTGCCCATCAATAAATCCCTCCTCTGTCCCTGGTGACACTGAGTACACTGCCCGCTTTGCCGTGCTGCCCACAGACATGAGATTGGGTCCTCAGTGTCCTGAAAGGGTACAAACCAAAGCCAGTTCTGTTGACACAGCCACAGGACTAAACTCGGTTAAAACCATCCACCGTGAGAATGCAAATCTCTTTCTTCCTCACCAAAACTCCCCAGTGACACGTAGCTTTTGCATCAGCTTCTTGCAGAACTGGATCTTCAGTGTTCGTACAGTTCTGCAAAGCTTCCGCTCTGCAAACTTTTAAGTCTGTGGACTTTGGAAGGACCAAGGCCCCACTATGCAACTCGCCGTTAGAAGTCGTCTTCAAAACCAGGGGTTCTTATCATAGAATCACAGAATCACAGAATCATCTAGGTTGGAAGAGACCTCCAAGATCACCGAGTCCAACCTCTGACCTAACACTAACAAGCCCTCCACTAAACCATATCACTAAGCTCAAAATCTAAATGTCTTTTAAAGACCTCCGGGGATGGTGACTCAACCACTTCCCTGGGCAGCCTATTCCAATGCCTAACAACCCTTTCGGTAAAGAAGTTCTTCCTAATAGCCAACCTAAACCTCCCCTGGAGCAACTTTAGCCCATTCCCCCTCGTCCTGTCACCAGGCACGTGGGAGAATAGACCTACCCCCACCTCGCTACAGCCTCCTTTAAGGTACCTGTAAGAGTGCGATAAGGTCGCCCCTGAGCCTCCTCTTCTCCAGGCTGAACAACCCCAGCTCCTCAGCCGCTCCTCGTAAGACTTGTTCTCCAGACTCCTCACCAGCTTCGTTGCCCTTCTCTGGACTCGCTCGAGCACCTCAATGTCCTTCTTGTAGCGAAGGGCCCAAAACTGAACACGGTACTTGAGGTGCGGCCTTAGCAGAGCCGAGTACGGGGGGCCACTCACTGCCCTAGCCCTGCTGGCCACACTGTTTCTTATGCAAGCCAGGATGCTGTTGGCCTTCTTGGCCACCAGGGCACACTGCTGGCTCGTGGCCAACCTGTCATCCACCAGGTCCGTCTCCGCAGAGCTCTTCTCCAGCAGGTCATCCCCCAGCCTGTACTGATACATGCAGTTGTTCCTTCCCAGGTGCAAGACTCTACACACACGCTTTTGTTAAACCTCACCTGGTTTCTTCCTGCCCAGCTCTCCAGCATGTCCAGGTCTCACTGAATGGCAGCACAGCCTTCTGGCGTGTCGGCCACTCCTCCCAGCTTTGTATCATCAGCGTACTTGCTGAGGGTAGACACTGTTCCCTCGTCAAAGTTGTTGATGAAGCTGTCGAACAAGACCGGACCCAGCACCCGACCCCTGAGCTTGTCCCAGGTCTCCAGCTGGACTCTGCGCCGCCAATCACCACCCTCTGAGCTCGGCCAGTCAGCCAGTTCTCAACCCACCTTACTGTCGTTACTGTCTTCTATCCCACACTTTGTCAGCTTTGTTAGCAGGATGTCATGGGAGACAGTAGCAAAAGCCTTTTGTTTTTGTTTTGTTGTTGTTTGTTTTGGAGATTCACGTCACACTCCGTGAAAGAAAAAGTTTAGCGCATCAGCATCCACTGGGAAGACACAAAATGCACTCCCAAAGTCTTTCCCCTTCTCCTTAACACTGGAGGTGCCTTAAGAGGAGAGCCTGGGCCCCTCATGGCTGGGCTCCTCCAATGCTAGCCAATTGTATGAAAAGTTACATTCAGCTGAAAAGTAAGTGAATGACATGAAAATTATCTCACTATTTGAACTAATGAGTTAAATTTCCACTCCTGCAAAAATACTCAAAGAAATAACCCAATAGGTTATGTGTAGTTAGGCAATCACAACTAAAACTGCAACAAAGTACAGATGGTGAGAAACAAACAACAAAGCCATTTCCTTCTCTGACGGCGGAACACCTTGCTCAGGGAAGACACCCATGTATCGCCTTCAGAAAGCCTTCGACACCCTCCACCTCGTGCTCCCATCAGCAGGTTAAAGAGGTGAGAGTGAACGGCTGACGCAAGACTGCTCCATCCAGAGCGTGGGGTCTACTGTTACATTTTCCACTGAAATTGTGTCTATTTCTGAGGGCTGTACTTCAAGTAACACACACACCAAGCAGAAAGCATCCAAAGAACCCAGTAAGTCTGATGCTAAGAATGACCCTTCTTAGGATCAGACTTTTAGAAAACATGGTCTCTAAGGAAAGATTGAACATTGGATTAACGGACTAACTCTTTAATGTCAAGAGAAGGCAGAACCGAGATGCGCATAAGGATGCTGCAAATAAAAAGTGAGCAAACTTCTCCCCAGGCCCTATATTTAGGACAAGAAAGAAAGGACTTCAGATGCAGCAAAAGGACTTTAGTTTAGGTGTTAGAGTGTGGTGGTTTTACTCGGGTGGGCAGCTGAGTTCCACCACGGCCGCTCTCTCACTCCCCCTCCTCAAAGGGGGAGAAAATACGATGCATAGGGCTCAAGGGCTGAGATAAGGACGGGGAGATCACTCAGCAGTTACCGTGATGGGCAAAGCAGACTCAGAGTAGGGAGATAGTAAGATTTTCCCCCCCCCGATCCACCCTCTCCCACCTCCTCCCCCCGAGTGGCTCAGGGGAGCGGGGCAATGGGGGCTGCGGTCAGTCTGTAGCACTTTGTCTCTGCCGCTCCTTCTCGGTCGCTCTCTGACCCTGCTCCACCGGGGTCTCCTCCACGGGCTGCAGCGCGGAAACCTGCCCCACCGTCGTACACCATGGGCTGCAGGGGGACAGCCTGCTTCACCATGGTCCTCACCACAGGCCGCAGGGGACTTCTGCTCCGGCGCCTGGAGCACCTCTCCCCCTCCCTCTTCACCGACCTTGGTGTCCGCAAGGCTGTTTCTCATTCCTCCCTCTCTCCCAGCTGCTCTTCCGCAGCAGTGTTTTTTTTTCCTTTCTTAAATCTGGTCTCACAGAGGCGCAAACAACATCGCTTATTGGCCTGGCTCTGGCCAGCAGCAGACCCTTCTCTAACATGGCGCAGTTTGCGGATTCTTCTCACAGAACCCACCCTGATGGCCTCCCCGCTACCAAAACCTTGCCACGTAAACCCACTACATAAGACAAGAGAACTCATAAACGGTTTGAAAGAGATTTATAGCAGCATGACTGAAAAGGAGGAGAAGAAAGAATTACACGTGGCACCTCCTAGTACAAAAAAGACAGAGCTCTCCATGAAATGATCGGTTGGCAGATTGAAAACAAACAGAAGAATGTGCTTCTTCACACTTCACGCAGCTGAGCTGTCGGTCTGGCTGCAGACATGGTAGATGCCAAAAAGCGCCGCAGTGAAGAAAACACCAAAAGCTGCACGATGAAGAAGACCTCAAGGCCCACAGTGAAGAAAACACGAACAGCTACACGATGAAAAACTTATCAGGGCCTGGAACGAGAGAAAAAAAACACCAAATGTTAGAAGATGAAGCACTTCTCAGGGGCAGCAAGGTGAAAACAACAACCAAAAGCTCCATGATGAAGCTCTCCTCAGGGAAAACATGGTGAGGAGAACCCCAAAAGCTGGACGGTGCAGAACTCCTCAGGGCTGCAGTGAAGTAAACATCACAAGCTGCACGCTGAAGAACTCCTCCGGGTAAACGTGGTGAAGAGAACCCCAAAAGCTGGACGATGCAGAACTCCTCAAGGGCCGCAGTGAAGAAAAAACCAAAAGCTGCTCGACAAACCAATCCTCAGGGGCCGAAGTGAAGAGAACCAGAAAAGCTGCATGATGAAGAACACCTCGGGGCCGTAGTGAAGAACACACCAAAAGCTGCACACAGAAGCACTCCTCAGGGGCCACAGGGAGAAGAAAACACAAAAAGCTCCACGAAGAATTACTCCTCAAGCGCCACAGGGAAGAAAACACGCAGAGCTGAATGCTGAAGCCCTCCTCAGGGGAAACGTGGTGTGGCAGAAAACCCCCAAAAGCTGCACTGATGAAGACATCCTCAGGGGAAACGCACTGAAGGAAAACAAAAAGCTGGACGCAGAAGCACTCCTCAAGTTGCAGTGAAGAAAGAACACAGCAAAAGCTGCACACAGAAGCACTCCTCAGGGGCCACAGGGAGAAGAAAACACGCAGAGCTGAATGCTGAAGCCCTCCTCAGGGGAAACGTGGTGTGCAGAAAACCCCCAAAAGCTGCATGATGAAGAGCTCCTCAGGGATGTAGTGAAGAAAACACCAAAAGCTGCTCGAGAAGGCACTCCTCAGAAGCTGCAGTGGAGAAATACCAAAAGCTGGACGATGAAGCACTCCTCAGGGGAAACGTGGTGAAGAGATCCCGAAAAAGCTGGACGATGCAGAACTCCTCAAGGGCCGCAGTGAAGAAAAAACCAAAAGCTGCTCGACAAACCAATCCTCAGGGG
>NW_026109987.1:0-5000 GCF_013377495.2 Cygnus atratus
AACAGCTGGAAGAACGCATGCAAGGGTAGGCAGGGTAGTAAGACAGAGGGGCGAGGCGCTGCTTTCTGGGACTGTGTGAACACAAGGGAATTGCCTCGTCACATCACAGAAAGTTAATACAGGATTTGGAAAGAAGCCTTTGCTTTAGCTTATGTTCTTGCACACTGTTCTTTCCAACTGTGTGCTCTTGTGGAGTTCCACAATAAGGCCCGTATTTCTCTTTCAGACTCGAAGCTGGAAGTGGCAGATTGGAAGCCACAATCCAGCAACAAAGCAGACTGATTGAAGCCCTTCAGAGACACCGGCAAGCCTCTGCCTCAGTAAGTCAATGATAAACTTCCCTCTTCCCTGTGAGCTCCTGCGCCTAGCTAAGTAGTTCTGTGGGGACAAAGTAAGATGAGATTTTTCTGGCAAGCTTAGGAGAGCTGAGATCTTGACCAGCTGTGCTGACTGTAGGCTGCTCTGAAAATCCTGCCGGTCTGTTCCCCAGCTTTCTGGTTTTGAGAGTTTTCCCATGATACTACGGCAAGTCCTACAACACCAGGAAGTTCTTAGCACTAGGAAAAATATGGGTTCACTGGAATGCACCGGTCTAGCTATTTTCTGCTTTAGACCAGTGGTGATATTGAAGATCTCAGGCTGCACTTGAGATATTCCTCCTGCATGAGAGGTACTAGTCAAGTTTGCACAATGCTGCACAGCCCCGACCTGAAATGCCGCGCTGTCGCTAATAAAGCAGTTCCTCTTGGCATAAAGGAGGGGCTTTCATCTGTGGCCTCTGTGAAGCAAATGATTCTTTTTGTCTGCCTGGGGAGGAGGGAGGTGAACATGAGCCCTGTACTCTACTGAGACTGGCAGGAGGGGAAGAGCGGCAGAGAGGTGTGAGGCAGGAAAGTTGCATGCAGCATGACTTTTCGCTTCTTTTTGTGCTTCTGTAGGCTCGTAATCAACCGGAGGACTTGGTAACTGCCTTTCAGTCAACACAGACAACCGCAGACGGGCATCCACACCAGCAGGTATGGGAATGCTTTCTGTGAATGACTATTTTAGTTTTTGAATACCTGCTGGGCAGGTAGTGGGTGAAAAGACCAGGGGAGCCATGGGAAACCCTCCTGCTTTTATGGCAGGGCACGTTCAAGGGAAGGGGAAGCCCTGCTACTCCTGCTTCCCCAGTACTGCTACCCAGTTCTGCCTAGGCTATCTGCACATACCACATGTAGATACTGTCCCTGTGCTGGTTCTACCATGTATCGTTTTTGTTTTGAAAGCATCAGTGTGAGAGAACAGAAGAGAAGCTGGTTGAGTTGAAATGCCCAGTCGAAGTGCGCCTCGAGCAGGAAATGAAAAGCAACAGCGAACTGCAGAGAGAATGTCGCAGGTATGGCTCGTTAGCACTTTAAAGAGAGATCCCATGGAGTAGAAATCAAGCTTCATGGAGGCTGAATGTAAAAATAGGTGAGGGTAACTGTCTGTGAGCAAATTCAAGCCTCACGCTAGGTCTTCCAAGGCTCTTCTGTACACGTGCCTATGGTTTTACAGAGCTGCCAAAAGAACTTCAAGTGCGGGTTGCCCTGCAATTCTCCTGGGAGGGCAGGAAGTCCCTTCTCCATTTATTCCTCCGTTCAGGTGCAAGGTGGACCCTCCAAGTGATCTGTGGCACTGGAATGCTGGTTTTTCTCAGTAACGCCTGGTCTGTCAAGCGTGTTAAAGAAGAAGCAAGCCTTCTCTATGCTGTTTATGTCTGAGAATGTGAAACAGGCTGGTAGTTCCTTCACTTCCTACCTCATTGTTTTCTTGACTAATTTGCTGCACAGGTTAAGGAGGCTTCTGAACAGAGCTCTGCAGAAACTAAGAGAATATGAGGCCAGAGAAAGAGAGCCCGAGATTAATACTGCAGGAGACATGACAAGCAGCTGCTCTGAAGGGGCCAGTGAAGCTGATAAATTAACAGCAAAGGTGAGCTCCGGATTCTGCAGGATTTTGTGGTTTCTTTTTTTGTCTGTTAATGTTCATACCTCTGTTATTCTTTTCTATGCTCCTTCTTGTATTGTGAGATGTCTGTTCTCTCCTTGATGCTCTTTCTGTTGTCATACATAGCAGGTATTGTAGAAGGAGTCAAGTGCCCTTGTGGTGGCTCATCCTTAGTCCAAAGGCTCGTAGCATTCTCGTGGCTTCACTGCCATTAGAAGAGTTCTCTTAAATGACAGGGAATGGCATTGTGTTTAGGCAGTGTAAAATGAAGATTAAGTTTCCGGGTTTTTTGTTGTTCTTGTTTTCTTTTTTATTTTTTGTTTGTTTGTTTGCTTTTGTGAGGGTTTCTGGTTTGTTTTCTATCTATTTATAAAAGGCAGGAACCTCCCGAGTGTATTTTTAGAAGGTATAGAAAAGGTATATTTCTGGGGGAGAAGAGTAAGACAGCATCGCAGCTGGCCTTTGGGACTTAATGGAACATCTGCTATATCCTCCGTATCCTTGCAACCAAACATCAGCTTTGACCTAGAGAGAAAATGCCTTCCTCCAGCAGTTCTGTCAAAGTGGCCTCCTGAGGCACTGTTTCCAAAGCTTTCAGAGTAACGGCAGGAAGAGTATTTGTTGCTCGTGCCTACTCCGTTCTGCACTGCAGCGCTTCCCCCCACACACAATAGGCATTCTTTCTGGTGTCTGGGTAGAGGTGTGTTTGATGTCCCATGAGCAGAGGAGCATCCCGGGCAAGAGCGTCCCTAGCAAAAGAACCGAGGAAGGATGGAAACTTGGGGAATCCTGTCAGCAAAGATCTTAAAGCTGTTCTTCTCTTAAAAGACGAGCCTGCCTTTACTTTGCTTGTAATACCGAGTCAGAAGGTGACAAACACCATCTTGACGCCCTACCCCTTTATGCATTGCTCTCCACAGCTCAAAGAACTTTCACAGCAGCTGGAGATGGAGTCTGAAAGACGCAGGCAGCTAGAAGCACAAAACTGCGACCTGCAAGAAGAGCTGTCTGCTCTGCGTGGGTCTCAGGAAAAACTGGAGAAGAGCAATGGCCAGCTGCAAGAAGAGGTGGCATACATCAAAGCTCTTCTGAAGACTTACAAGGTGGGTCACAGGCAAAAGCAACAGCATGAGACAGAGATAAGAAAAAGCCTGACAAGGAACAAGTGCTCGGACCAGAAGTCACAGGTGATGTTTGTATTTGGGGTCTTGCCCCTCATTCTTTCTGTGAGGCGTTGTTCTCCACAGGCACAGAAGTCCCTGTGAATTGTGTATGGAGCCTTTGGAAAAGGCTTACTTTCTCCTCCTGAGAAAAAGAATCGTTGACCTGTGGTAGTTTCCAGCTTCTGCCCTGACTGCTGGTGGTAGTGAGGAGGCGAGTGGCCTCCCCTTAGTGAGGCTGGGCCCTTGAAACTGGGCATGTGTGACTGATGGGGGGATGGTTCTCTTCTTCTTTGTGGTGATGGAAATTTCATTATCTGCTTCAGACACGGGCAGCCTCTCCAGACATGCAAGAACTGACAAGATCCCCTCCTTGTGCTTCTCTGAGAAAGAACCCAAAGCACAGAAGCAGAGATGCTGACTCTGAAGAGGAGGATGGAGGGAGAAAGACACCACAAGAGCATACTTTTCCAGATGAGTCCATTCAGGCAAGACTGGAAAGGTACAAGCGCTACTATCTGGAGGAAGTAAACCTCAGAAGATGCCTAGAAAAGGACCTCCAAAGGTATGTCTGGACGTTTTTTGGAGTGAGAGCAAGATGCTGCTTTTTCCCTGTACATTTTCTTCCTATCATCCCTTTTTTTTGTCTGGTCAGCATTATGTCAGTAAATATGCCTAAAAAGGCATATTGATAAAAGACTCCTCTGCAACCCTTCCTCTTTTTTAGAACTGCCTTCATAATGCTTCAGTGTTCCCGCAGTACCATCACTGGTCGTGGCATTACAAAAGCATTTTTGAAGTTGGTATCGTCTTAACAGGTGGCCTTCTGGCCACTCTGATGATGTGTTCCTCATTGTAATGTTCTCTGCGATATAAGGCAGAGAAGCGGAATTGCCTGTCCTATTGTCCTGTCTGCAAACATGAATGCTTGAATAATATGGGCCTTCTAGAGAGCAGAATCTCTGAATATGCTGATTCAATCTCTCTGAATTTTTCAGAGCTCATCAGAGACTAACTGAAGTCAAAGCTAAGCTCCACCAGAATCACCACTGAAGCCTGCGTGGCTAAGGTCAGCATTCATAAATGTTATTCTCAACCCCTCTTAAAGAATATCTGTGAGCAAGCCTATGCTTCTGAGCCTCAAGTTAGAATCCCTTTGTGGTTCCAAAACACACCTTCTTTATGCTAAAACAACTGCTAAGCATCAGAAGAGTACACAACTGTATGGGGGCGGGCTGAAGACCTCTGGTCATTGGGGGGTGTGCAAAATACAGAGTGCCCTTCTTCTTCTGCAAAGCCGTAAAGGAAAGAGTAAAGGGAAAGAAAGGGAGAATAGACAAAATAACCGTACAAATGGTAATAGGAGAAGAGGCACCAGACAAAGACATGCCACACACTGAAGGCTGCGTTAGGGCCAGGCTGCAGCAAGAAGATGTTTGCCTTTTCAAAGGCAGATCCTTTTCAATGTTTTCAAGGTGAATGCGGAAGCTGTATTTTAGGAGTAGTGTTCCAAAGAATGCCCAGTTTGAATGTTTAGGGAGTAGGGACACTTGAGGATGAAGAGGGCTGCAGAGGACTAAGTCTAACATTGATGAGCAAGAGTCATTTGCAGGTTCCCTCACAATGTTCTGTGTGTAGCTTCTGGAATTTCCTTCGCTAACTTCTGAAATACTGATAATTGGAGGTGAAAAAGTGTTCCTGCCTTGTGCATTTCCTTCTTATTGTGCATTTCCCTATTTTCACAGCTGGATATCATTAGTGATCAGATGAAGGTGGAGCAGACAAAGTCCCAGTCCAGAAAACAAGGCATAGTTCTACCAAGATGGAAGATGACTGCCAACACTTGCCTTCTGCCCCCTAATTCGGGCA
>NW_026109988.1:0-5000 GCF_013377495.2 Cygnus atratus
GGCAGGGCCGCAGCCACAGCTCCCGGCCACGCACACGCTGTCGCTTCCCCAGTGGCAGCGACAGCACTGAGCGCCGCCGGCTGCAGGCAGCACAAGGCTTTGCTGCCAGGCCACGGGCAGGGTGTCACAAAGGGTGTCACAAAGGGCATCACAAGGGGCGTCCAGCCTGGGGGGCACCGCCCTGCAGGGGTGGGGGGTGCCTGCCCAGTGCCTCCACTGCAGGGTGGCCTCGCGGGCGTCAGGCACATGGTGAGCGCAGGGCAGCCCGGGTCTTCGCGTGGAAGTGGGTGCCGGCCTGTGCTCTCAGGTGAGAAGGGATAGCATGTGAGGAGGTGTTGCGCCAGGGGAGGTTTGGGTTGGCCATTAGGAACTCGTGTTGCTTTTCAGTCCTTAAAAACTGTGACGGTCTGTGCATTGTGCAGACATTGCAGCCACTTCCCTGGCAATGGGGTTTCGGAGGTCAGGTTGACCAGTGCACTTGATGGTCTTGAAGGTCTTTTCCAACCTCAAGTAATTCTGTCCTTCTATGACAATAAAGATGCACACTATATGGCAAAGTTTATTGAATAGCAAGGTGGAGCAGCACATGTGGAACGAAATTCGGGGGAGGAGCTGCACAAGGTGGAAGCCAGAGTTTTCCAGGCTTCCTCCTCTCTTCAGATCTGCTTCTTTGCTTTCTGGAATTGGCTCTTCCTTGGCTCCAGCATCATCTCATCACTGCCGACTTTGCCAGTTCCGCGGTGACTGGGGAGGGGCAGGGAAAGAAAACGCTGTTAGTTTTACAGTGGCCTGGGCCACTGAAATCCCTGGGAAGAACATTACGGTAACCAAACCGAGCTTCCGAGAGATTTGAAAACTGTGGAAAATGATGCATTAGCACATCCTTTATATTGTGCCAGACTGATGAACAAAAGGAATGAATGTGTGTTCGTTTTTTGTGTTTTTTTTTCTTCCCCTCTCCCTTCAAACGTGCTATATTCCTAAAGGTGTTTTTACTCCAAACTTCACCCAGGTACCCTTCTGTCCTGCTACTTATTGATACAGGCTAACAGAAAAGGGCAGGGGGGAAGGGAATGAAGTCAAGGAACGCCCAGGAGCGCAAAGCTATCCACAAGAGGAGGAACACTGCCAAGGAGCTTAACTCCAGGGCTATCAGTTGGATCCCCTCTGAAACAAAAGCTGGGAAGCTCCTTGCCGCCTAGGAGCAAGGCGGAGCTCCGCAACACAGGACTGAATTCTCAGAAGTGTGGGTGGCTGTTCTCCTCAGCTTCAAACCCGCTCTTGAGACGGGAAGGAGATGCATCCGAAGATGTCGCTGAGCCCAGCTGCCGCAGAGGTCTCAACGCCTCCTTAAACCTTCGTGCCTTTACCAAAGAGGTCCTGAAAGCAGCATGGACATTCGGACAACCCCTAGCAATGAATGATGCACGACACCTACACTTGGTTAGAGAGCATGAGGTCTCTGCCTCACGACTGGCCTAAAGCAGAAGGGGCTTCAGCCAGCGCATTACTGTCAGGGCCTTACCTAAGAGGGCGTTAAGAAGCACTTGCTATGGTATCGTGGGACAGCTCTCACAACCAGAAAGCTGGGGAAGGGCAGGATTTCCCCACGTGATTAAGTAATTAGGCTCAGGAGCTCACAAAGAGGGAAGTCTATGGCTAGCTTACTGAGGCAGAGGCTTGCAGGTCTTTCTGAAGGGCCTCGATGATCATGGCTTGTTGCTGGGCCATGGCTTCCAGTCTGGCATTTCGAACTTCGAGCCTAGGAAAGACATGCAAGCAATTATAGTCGTGTGGATACAGCAAGCCTCAAGAGTATAAAGCCTGGAAGAAGAGCATGAAGTAACAGAGCCAAAAGCAAAAGCGTCTTTCAAAAGCCTGCACTAACTTGCTGTGCTGCAAGAAGGCAACCCTCTGGCTTTCGCACAGTCCCAGAAAGTGAAGCCTTGCTCCCCCTCTCTTACTCCCTTACCATTGCATGCGCTCCTCCAGTTGTTTGATAGCTGCAGCAGATGCTACCAGAAGGCTTTGCTGTTTCAGGCCAGAAGCTGTTACTTCCCTCTCCATCTTCTGTATAGCAATGTGCAGGGCAGCTCTGTAATTCAGGTTCCGGATATGCTGTTCTTGCGATTGCAGCAGCTGTCAAATCGCAACAGGAATTCACACAAGTGAGCTTAGGCTTGACAAAAAGGGGTCGACAGCTTCGACTCTCCAGTCACCTCTCAAAAGCCAAGTTACTTCATCATCTTTCGTACTGGCCCCTCTCCTATGTCTACGTTCATTCCCTACACTCTGCCACAGCACTCGTCTTCCCCTCTCAAGGACTCCAAACACCCTTTCTAACCACTTGTTGGCTACTGCATGGAAAGTATTCGGTGAAAAGCTTCTCCTGCTCCTACAGTGACAACACATCTCTATAAAAAAGGTGAAAAGAGGATTTCTACCCCAGCACTTCCCAGGCCTCTACGCCTCAATTCCTATATAAAGACTGCAGATGCTGCTGCCTACACACAACACGCTACGGAAGAATTCAGGAGTCACAGCAAGTTACTCAGCTGCAGGAAGAAACAGGACAGAGAAGACAAAAATGCACCAGCGCAGCAGTCCAGGACGTCTCCCGTTTCTCCCTGAGCCCACACACCCTGCTTGGCCAAACAAAACAGAAAGAAGTGCACCCGCCCCGCTACACTTGGGAAGCAGCTCTTTGAAAGGAACACGCACATTGCGCTGCAAGTCGGGACAAGGCGACTTCATGGATCCTGACCTCTCTAACCATAGGTGCCAGGCGTATAAGGAAGGCGAGTCACTTCCCTGCCACCGAATCCCACCGTGTGGCCAAGTTGTCTAGGGTACTGAGACAACCTGAGCTCTGCTGCGTGCTCTGACTTCAGGAGGCACAAACAAGCAGACCCCAAAGCAGCAGTTCTGTTCCCTCCCAGCTGGCCGCACACTGAACCAGCCGGGGTTACACAAAACCCCTACAACAAGGAGCAGATCCCCACTTGGGTTTGCCACAAAAAAGGCCTGGGCCCCTGCAGAGGTGGTAAGAGACAGCCTTTCCATACCTTGGCTTTAAACAGTGTCCAACTCCTTCTGCAAACGCCTCTTCTCTCCCTTCAGGCACCTGTGGCAGCACATAGGGTCTTCAAGAGGAGCTTTGGATTCGGGCTGCTCTTCAAGAGCACCGGGAAGCTCCTGCGGCAGCTGTCTGACCACACCCTGAAGAAATGGCGTTACATGAGAATGCAGAAATCAGTAAGGACATGACAAGACGAGATATGCTTTTACTCATTCGACCCTATCAGTAGATCGGTCTTCAGCTGGAATTTGAACCTAAGAAATTGTGCCCGCCACCAGCAGGCATCTGCACAACTGATCTGCATCACTCTTTAGCACGGTCACCTGTGTATCGTCCTGAAAATCTGTTTGAGTTTCAGCATCCTGTTGTTCTGGAAGGTTTTCCTTCTCCTTTGCAGACCCCTGAGTGAGCAAGAACACAGACAGTCAGGCAGTGTGGAAAGGTTGCCCAGAAATAACGTGCCGTCGCCCTGCCTTTCAGCACTTGGGATGCAGAAGCACAACGTCTGCCACAGCTTCATCATTCTCAGAATCATACCTCAGAATCAGAACAAGAGTCACCACCTTCCTCTTCCTCTGCTGATAATAGCAGCAAGTTATCTGCAAAGCAAGTCAGAAACGAGGCGCTCTGAGTGTCCTTTTCTCTCTACTTTTCCCCATCCCTCAAGGCCTGCATCAAATGACGCATAGCGGTTCAACTCCACGGTACAAATGCAGATAGGAAATGTTTTCCCAGGGTGCCTTCACACCCAGCCGCAGCACGGTATTCTCTTGGCATCACCGCCTCTTGCTGCGTCCTTTCCAGCAGGAGGTGCCTAAGCATGACAGCGCACGTGGCTCTAAGCAGTGCCCAAAGGTGGCTGGGTAGCATCCAGGAAGAGACTCCGGCATGCAGGAGTCGCGGCGTGCGGACAGTTTGGGCCGTCTGGTCTCTAGACAACATCTCCAGACTCTGGTGTTTAGGGTCACTTTGCACTGGCCAGGAGGCACTGTAGAAACACTGCAAAGCATCCTCGTGCTGACGGGAAATCGACAAGAAAGAATGCTCTTTCCGTAGCACTGCCAGAAGAGATCGCCCCTCTGTGAGATGCACTGCCCGAAACCTTCCCAGAAGCCAGACACCTAGGTGTTGCCACTTAAAAATGGTCTAGGAGCTCACAGCTCTGACCCCATGACAACCGTTTCCCTCTGAGGGGTTTAACCTTCAGATAGCTTCTGAGCCAACTGAGCGTCCATCTCCATCTTTCCAGGCTTCTCGGCAGATTTCAGGATCTGCATCTCTGCACCTTCCGCTATTCCACTTGCTGAAAAGGATTCACAAGAGTCATCATCTTCCTCTTGCTCCGCTTCTGCTGCTGCTAGGACACCACCTGCAAAGGAGGTAAGAAACCAGTCACGGCGAGTGTTTCCTTCACTCTACTTCTCCCCATCACTCAAGCCCTGCATCCCAAAAATGGGTTATTATTCTGCTACAGGCCAGAGTGGGTTTTCCACATCATCTCGTCCACTTTGAAGGATCCCGCCTACTCCGCTCAGTGCAAGTGTGCCTAATCGGTACCCACCAGTTGTCACCGGGCAGGAGCTGTCGGGTACTGTTGTGCCTTTTGCAGCATCTGCAGAAGACTCTCCCGTGGTTTGAGACCTCACGGGTTCCTCCCGTTCCTCAGTAAGACTACGGACGGAAAGAAAGGGAATCCATTTGGATAACAATAACCACAGCCTTGCCTACAGTCTTCACTAGAAAAGCAGCAGCCGTTCATTGTCCAGCCTGTACAGCTTCAGAGCCAGTTGATAAAGGGTTACGCACACACTGCTGCTTGCGCTACTCTTACAGATTTCATATTCACTACAGGCACCTTCAGTCAGTCTATAGACGCCTCTTCCTGTCTATAGAGTAACTCCCCGCTGCTGGACAGCTGTTA
>NW_026109989.1:0-5000 GCF_013377495.2 Cygnus atratus
GGCTGAACACGGAACTCCTCCTGGAACTAGCATGGAAAAAAAATATATAAGACCTGTGGAAGCAAGGTCTGGCTGCAGTTCTCATCTACAGGGAGAAAACAAGAAAAGCCAAAGACCAACTTGAGTTGTCACTGGCCACTGTGGTGTCAGAACACAAAAAGGCTTTTTCAAGTATGAATACAGCAAGAGGATGTCAAAAGAAATCACTGAAATGATACTGGGAGTGGATGGCCACCTAACAAATAAGCAGAAAAAGGTGGAGGCCTTCACGTACAGTGCCACCCCACCACCTTGTCTGCCCTGCCTGTCCCTCCTGAGGAGCTTGTAACCATCTATTGCAACACACCAGTCACAGGACTCATCCCACCAGGTTTCGCTTATGCCCATGATGTTGTAGCTCTGGGTCTGGGCCAAGACTTCTAGCTCATCCAGTCTATTCCTCATACTGTATGCATTTGTGTAGAAGCACTTCAAATCTGCCTCATTGTACGCAGCACCTCGTAGAGCACACCAAAGGACCTCACTAGCACACCATGCCTCTGATTCTAGCACACCATCCGTTAGCTTATCACTGGTGGGCCTGGTTTTATCCCTTTCCCACTTTGGCTCTAGTTTAAAGCCCTATCTATCAGCCCTGCCAACTCCTGGGTGAAAATCCTTTTATCCCTCTGAGAGTGGTGCATCCCATCTGGTGCCAGCAGGCCTGGTGTCGTGTAGACCCTCCTGTGATCAACAAACCCAAAGTTCTGCTGGTTGCACCAGTCTCGAAGCCACGTATTGATGAGCCGAGTCTGCCTGTCAACATTGATCCCTCCTGTCGGAAGGACAGAGGCAAACACAACCTGTGCCCCTGATCCTTTAAGCAGTCGCCCCAAAGCCCTAAAGTCCTTTTTGATTGCTCTTGCTACTTTGTCATTACCAGCCTGAAAGACCAGTAGCGGGTAGTAGTAGGTGGGCCATACCAGGCGAGCAACTTTCCTAGCAATGTCTCTCACCCGAGCCCCAGGAAGGCAACAGACTTCCCTGTGGGTTGGGTCCAGATGGCAAATCGCGCCCTCTGTCCCTTTCAGAAGGGAGTCCCCCATGACGATAACCCTTCTTTCTTTCTTGACAGAAGATGTAGTGATGCTGGGGGTAGGCTGCCTTGCCTTAGGCACCCCTTCCAAACGGCATGGGCTTTCGTCTACATCAGTGTTTTGACCGTCATGTTCCAGAGCCTCATGCCTGTTACGTAAGGGTAGATGGGAAGGTGAGGTGAGGGCTCGCCTACCACCCCGAGCAGAAACCTGCTTCCATTCCCCGCCTTGGCCTAGGTCCCCTGGCCAGATACCATGGCCGGGCTCCTCACGAGCAGGTTACAACCACCGTTGGAGAAGACCGTTGGAAAACAGCGGTGAGGGCGCCACCTCCCCGCTCGCCCTGCCTGCGCGCACTGCCGCGCCCCGCCCTGCCTGCGGCGCCATGCCGTGTGCCCGCCTGGTCGCCGCGCTCCCCAGGGCCTGCCTTTGTACGGCCGGGGAGGGGGTGCCGCCGGCTCCGCCTGCGCCTCGTCAGCCTGCCTCGGGAGGGCAGCCGGGCCCTGGCGGCTCCCTCGGCTGCTTCGAGTGGCCTCGGTGCCGAAAAAAAAGCCCTGCCCGCCTCGATCCCCCGCCCCGCTGCAGAACGCGTCCGCCCCGGAGCCGATCGCCTCGGTGAGTATCGGTTGTATTATTAATATTGGTAGTAGGGGGGTGGTTGGACCAGATGATCTTGGAGGTCTTTTCCAACCTTAATGATTCTATGATTCTACGATTTAATGCTTTTTTTTTTTTTCCTCAGTGTTTAACAGTAATAACGCATCAATAACGCATCTTGGGCTGCCTGGACCTCCAAGTTGGGGGACCATGACAAGGGAGCAATGACTTTCTTTCTGTGGTCACCAAAATTGTAAGGGAACAGCTGTACCAGCTCAACATTCATAGGTCCATGGGGCCAGGCAGGATTCACCCTAGAGTGCTGAAGGAATAAGCAGGTGTTATAGCTGGACCCCCTCTCAACAGTTTACCAAAGGTCATGGGAGTCTGGGGAGGTCCCTGCTGACTGGAAACTCGACAACGTTATAACAATCTTATAAAAGGGCTTGAGAGAAGACACAGGAAACTACAGGCTAATTAGTCTAACCGCAGTCCCTGGAAAAGTTATGGAGAAAAATTGTTCTGGGGGAATATTGAAAGTCAGTTAAAGAACAAAGCTATTACCAGGCATAGTCAACATGGTTTCATCAGGGGAAAGTCCTGCCTTAGTAATTTGATCTTCCATGATAAGGTAATCCGCTTGGTGGATGAAGGGAAAGCAGTGGACGTAATCTTCCCAGATTTCAGTAAGGCCTTTAATATACTGTCATTCACAGCATCCTTCTGGACAAATTGTCCAATTGTGAGAGAAACTGATTCATAGAATCACAGAATTGTAGGGGTTGGAACGGACCTCAAGAGAGCATCGGGTCAAACCCCCAGCCAATGCAGGTTCCCTAGAGCAGGTTGCCCAGGTAGGCATCCAGATGGACCTTGAGTATCTCCAGAGAAGGAGACTCCACAACCTCCCTGGGCAGCCTGTTCCAGTGCTCCATCACCCTCACCGTGAAGAAGTTCTTTCACATGTTCCACACAGGTGCAGAACTTTCTGTGCTCCATTTTTTGACCATTGCCCCTTGACCTGTCCCCACAAACCACTGAAAAGAGGTTGGCTAAATCCCACTGTCTCCCACACTTAAGATATTTGTAAACATTGATGAGATTCCCTCTCAGTCTTCTCTTCTCACGGCTGAACAGACCTAGGTCTCTCAGTCTTTCCTCATAGGGAAGATGCTCCAGGCCCCATATCATCTTTGTTGCCTTCTGCTGGACTCTTTCTAGAAGGTCCCCGTCTTTTTTGTACCGGGCAGCCCAGAACTGGACACAGTACTCCAGGTAAGGCCTGACCAGGGCAGAGTAGAGGGGGAGGATCACCTCCCTTGACCTACTGGCCACGCTCATTTTTATGCACGCCAGGATCCCATTGGCCTTCTTGGCCACCAGGGCACACTGCTGGCTCATGGTCAACCTGTCATCTACCAGGACCCCCAGGTCCTTCTCCACAGAGTCATCCCCCAGCCTGTACTGATACATGCGGTTGTTCCTTCCCAGGTGCAGGACTCTACACTTGCTCTTGTTAAACCTCATTTGGTTACTTCCTGCCCAGCTCTCCAGCCTGTCCAGGTCTCGCTGAATGGCAGCACAGCCTTCTGGCGTGTCAGCCACGCCTCCCAGCTTTGTATCATTGGCATACTTGTTGAGGGTGGACACTATTTCCTCATCAAGGTCGTTGATGAAGAGGTTGAACAAGACCAGACCCAGCACTGACCCCTGGGGAATACCGCTAGTCATAGGTCTCCAGCTAGACTCTGCACCACCGATCACCACCCTCTGAGCTTGGCCAGTCAGTCAGTTCTCAACCCACCTTACTGTCCACTCATCTATCCCACACTTTCTCAGCTTTGCTAGCAGAATGTTGTGGGAGACGGTATCAAAAGCCTTGCTAAAGTCAAGGTAGATGACATCCACTGCTCTCCCCCCATCTACCCAGCTGGTGATGCCATCATAGAAGGCTACGAGGTTGGTTGAACACGATTTCCCCTTGGTGAATCCACGCTGACTACTCCTCATAACCTTCTTCTCTTCCAATTCCTTGGAGATGGCATCCAGAACAAGCTGTTCCAACACCTTTCCAGGGACAGAGGTAAGACCGACTGGCCTGTAGTTTCCCGGATCCTCCTTCTTGCCCTTCTTGAAGACCGGAGTGACATTGGCTATCCTCAAGTCTTCAGGCACCTCTCCTTCTTCAGGTTCTCCAAGGTTCTCCAAGACCTTTCAAAGATGATAGAGAGCAGTTCGGCAATCACCTCCGCTAACTCCCTCAGCACACGTGGATACATCCCATTGGGACCCATGGATTTGTGTGCGTTGAGCCCACTCAGACACTCCCGAACCACCAAGAGAATGACCCTGTGTGTGTCCTGGTGTTTAGTATAAACCCCTGCTGTCCAGCTGAGGCTGTGGCACCCTCCAGCACAACTCGGAAGTCACAGGACCAAAAGAAGAAAGCTTAATTCTCACCTGAGATGGCAGGGGAGCACCTAGAGCCTCTGCTTCAAGGAGCCAAGCATCTCTCTGAACACCAAGCCGCTTTTAAGAATTTACCAAATTCTTGACTTTACCAAATTCTTGAATTCTTTCAAGAATTTACCAAATGCTAACTGGGGAAGTCCTAGTTGACTGGAGGTTAACAAACGCGACTTCAGTCTACAAAAAGGGCAGGAAGGAAGATTCAGGGAATTAGAGGCATGTCAGTTTGGCCTTGGTACCAGGGGAAGTCACATAGCAGATCATCCCGATTACATCACAAGGCATGTACGGGACAACTGAGTGGTCAGAAGCAGCCAGCATAGGTTTACAAAGGGCAGGGTCTGACTGACTAACCAGATATCCATCTACAAAACGTTGAACAGTTTAGTAGAGCTCAGAAAGGCCGTGGATGTCATATACCTGCATTTGACTAAAGCATTTGACACTCTTACCCACAGCATTCTCCTAGAGAAATTGGCAGCACTGAGGAGAAGGACCTGGGGGGTGCTGGTTGATGACAAGCCCAACATGAGCGATTGCAGACCAGAAAGCCAACCGTATCCTGGGCTGCATCAAAAGCAGCATGGCCAGCAGGTCAAGGGAGGGGATTCTCCCCCTCTTCTCTGTTCCCATGAGACCCCACCTGGAGTGCTGTGTTTAGCTCTGGGGCCTCCAGAACAAGGAGGATGTGGTCATATAACAACGAGTCCAGAGGAGGGCTGCGAAAATGATCAAGGGGCTGGAGAGCCTTTCCTGTGAAGACAGGCTGAGGGAGTTGTTCAGCCTGGAGAAGAGAAGGCTCCTGGGATACCTTACAGCAGCCTTCCAGTACCAAAAGGAGGCCTACAGGAAAGCTGG
>NW_026109990.1:0-5000 GCF_013377495.2 Cygnus atratus
GACAATCTCAAAGCTAATATAACCTTAGAAAGTATATTTTTTTGAAAGATACACCTTTTCAAGATTCATAAACCCCACCATGTTACAGTTATTCACAACTGTATGTATATACAAGATCAAAATTCCCACAGCTGCAAAAATTACAAAAAAAAAATAATAATAATTAGAAGTTGCAAAAAAGTTGATTGAAAAATTCAAACCCTGTGTTCTATATATTGTGCGTTACTTTCCCAAGGATGGCTAGATTCCAAAATGGATGAAGCTGTTCACAAACCTATGGTTTACTTATCTCTTTGGCAAGCTATTGCAATTTTCAAATTTTGCTTATTCTATACTTTAAAATATAATATAAACTAATGAAGAACTTGCAGGATATTGTCCTGTATTTCACTTTTTTAAGCATTTCGTAATTGTTTTACTCTTTCATTAAGAACAGAAAAAAATACTTTTTTAAATTTGATAGCAAAATTGTAAAGAAAATGGTTAAAAATGCTGGTAGAGGAAATAGCTAAAATAACTACTGTTAAATTATTAATTGCAGTAAAGAAAAATGTGAATCAGTTTTATTGATGAGTCCCATGTTAATGTGGAGCACAGTTAAAGTAAAATATAAATAATCATAGAACAGCTTGGATTGGAAGGGACCATAAGGACCATCTAACTCCAACATTTCTTCCATGGGCAAGGAAGCCACCCACCATATCAGGTTGCCCAGGGCCTCATTCAACCTGGCCTTGAACACCTGCAGGGACGGGGCATCCACAGCTTCTCCGGGCAGCCTGTGCCAGTGCCTCACCACCCCCTGCGTGAAGAATTGTCTGACTGAGCAAAAAATTGCTCTCCATCTTTTTTATAAGCCCCCTTTAAGTATTGAAAAATTGCAATGAGGTCACCCCAGAGCTCTTTAAGCCTTTCTTCATAGGAGAGGCGCTCCAGCCCTCTGATCAACTTCATGGCCCTCCTATGGACCATTCTAACAGACCCACATCCTTCTTGTGCTGGGGGCTCCAAACTTGGACACAGTCCTCCAGGTAGCATCTGTCAAGGGCAGATTAGAGGTGGACAATCACCTCCCTCGGCCTGCTTTGATACAGCCCAGAATATGGTTGGCCTTCTGGGCTGCAGGCACGCACTGCTGGCTCATGTTGAGCTTTTCGTCCACCCCCACGTCCTTCTCTGCAGGGCTGCTGTCAGTGAGTTCTTCTCCCAGTCTGTACTCATGTCTGGGATTACCCTGACCCAGGCGCAGCACCTTGCACATGGACTTAGGTTCACATGGGCCCACTTTGCAAGCTTGTTCAGGTGTCCAGGCTTGTCAGTCACTGTCAAGTCCAGTGTTTGTTGCACATAACCACAAATGCCAGTCCATCAGAAGGTTAGTTTTAGTCTCTATACAGAGATTCCTGGGGAAAGGTTTGATATCACTGGAAAATAAATTTAACTAAAGTCACAAAATTTATTATATTGTTTGTAGTTTAGTTGTTTGCTTTGTTTTATTTTTCCACCTATAATGTGTTCGTTTACATGCTACTCTTATGTCTTAGTTATTTTGCATAGGTATTTCGCTAGACAGTAGACAGGAAAGCCAGTGATAAATTATTTGTTGTTATTTTTGTTGGTTTTATTGGTTGTTTGGTGTTTTTTTATTTGTTTTTTAATATGTTTTCAGTGCTTGTTGCACTTGTCTTACTTTGTTAGACCAATAAATAATTCAGTCTCTGACCGTATTGTAAAGTTGCCTTTCTCACTTATTCCTGCCTTAAATTTATATTTCATTTGTATCTTCCCATTTTGTGCTCTCAACTATAGATTTTTTTTAAAATAAAAAAGTATTTTATTCCATGTTGTTCTATGTTCATCCATTTGTTGTGATAGAATTCCCCAGTATTTCTTCATATAAGAAATATGATAGCAAAATAGTTATCCTTTTTGAGCTATGCTGATAGTGTTTATCAAGCTAGCTGTGCGTTATAATTGATGAAAATAATTGGGAGTCTTGAATTATTTTTAGGAGTCTAGCTTGTGGCTTTGCATGTTTTTTGTATGCATCCCTGTGTGTCCCCCCAAAGTCTTACATGATACTTCTTATACCTCACAGTCACAACCAAAATATTAACCATCAGTTTTGGTTATACTTTTGGTTATACAGTCGCTATGCAAGCATGTCTGCTGGAGATACAAAGAAACTTTAAGGATATTTAAGTCAAATTTTAAAAACAAAAGAAAAAAAAAAAAAAGCTTGTTGGTCATTTATAAGAGTAGGTCAGGCAGTTCAAGGATAGCCAATCCTGCTTTGTGGTGAGGAATGGTATTAGATGTCACAGAAAGATACGAGATGTTCTGTGCCCCAACCCCACTCACAAAGATTGCTGGAAACCTTATGTTAAAAGAATTTGATTTTTTTTTTTTTTTTTTTTTTACTTCCATTGTCTGAGGATTTGAGAAATGCCTTAAAGTTACAATATGGTTTTGTTCTTATACTATTCTTTTTGATGACTTTTATTCATTTATAATTTGGTTTTGCTCTCTAGCTAGAATTATTCATTATTCAGAAAGTTAGAATGTACAATAAGGGTAATCTCCATTGCCACAAAACAGGTTTTCAGATGTTCTAATGAATACTTTGGCAACTTTAATAAAAGTCCATTGTGTGGTAAAATTACTGCACATATGCAGCATGTCATCATACACATTCATGTATACATACATATATACAGTTGTTCCAATATAGTTTGAATAGCTCCATGCTTTGAGAAAACTGCAGTTATCATTTGTTTGTTTAATCACAGAATGTGAGTGATAAGAGGAATATACTAATATATCAAGAGTTGTCTTGAACGACATTTGTAACTATCTCTAACTTTGTATTAGTTTAAATAGTGTGATCATTGCAGTATATGATTTCTCAATTCTTAGTTATGTAAAAATGAATTAATTTACTGAGCAGATTATATATAATTTTGAGGCTTTCCATTATTCCAGCTTTGGCCTTCATTTCAACTGGGGTTATTCAACCTTTTCTCCTTTAAATCTATTTTGGAATCTTTTTATAACTACTGGGAAAAAAAAATAATACCACAAGCCCAGTAAGTCTGTTCAACAATAGTTGGTGGAGGGAGGAGGATTGATAAGAGGGTGATGCAACGCAGGGTTACAAAAAAATAAGAATGTTTGGATAAAAGCAGACACTAGTTTGAGTATAAAAACATGGTAATATTAGTGAAGTTTCATGGGGTTTGAATGGGAACCAAGATGCTAGGTCTTTATGGATTGATTTATGTGATAGGAATATGGAGAAAAGAGGAGGCTTTTTTAGCATCTATAGCTGATTTGGTTATGATTACTGAGTAACTGAAACTCAGTTTGGCTAAAATTTGTGCCATTGCACATTTGTAACTTGTCTTAGTCAAAAAGAAATATTACAAAGAGTTAATTTCCATAGTCACAAATACATTTCCGTAACAACATGTTCTTGATGCATTCGGTCAAGGATCTATTTTGATGTGTATTGTCTGTTTCTTTCCAAAACTAAATGATACTATGTTTATCAATAGAGAAAGAAGGAAATATATGAGGGGCATTTATCTTTTTTTTTTTTCCTTTCTTTCTATAGTGTTTGTTATTAGCAATCCCACCATTCTGACAAAATAAGAGATACTAGTTTGGCATTTTATAAATAACATAGTTAGGGAGGTGGAAAGCATAAATTTCTGTCTCAACACCTAATAATCTCAGTTCAGGGAAGGAAAGATGATGGCATGCTCCTTCGGCCAAAATGATTCACCGTCTTCTGTTATATCATAATTTTCTCCCTGCACAGTAAATACACATGGAAAGTGTTGATTTGACTTGGACAAATCTACAAGGCAAAATTTCTGGCAATAGAAGAAAGTATTGTATGTTTCTAAATTACCTAATGAAGTAGATATTTCATTTTTTAAACAGTTGTCAGGTTTTTGTTTTGACTTTATTTTAATAAGGACGCTGATCCTTCAACATTAGAGACTGTGTTTTCTGCAGGGAAAACAAATATTTGATCTGTTGTGGTTTGGCATAAGAAAATAACATTGTTCATTAAATATATTTACTTTGTTCCGATATATCTTGTCTAGACTTATGATGTATTATTTAAGATTTTTTTGAAATCTCTTAAATATAAAGCTCTCAGCACCCTGGTGAGATATAAACTAAAAAAGTCTGGAGGAAGTCAGCAAAAATCCACTAAAATAAACAATAATAGTACATAGCTACTCATCTAACTCAGTCACTCATCTAACTCAGTCACTCATCTAACTCAGCCACTCATCTAAACACTGAGCAGAACACTACACTTAAAAATTTGGCTGATTCTAAGGTTTTCTACGTCAGTGAGGAAGGATGTATGTATATATATTTGTGTGTGAAAATGCATTTAAATAGCACACAACCTTGTGGTTAAAATTTATGTTCACAACTGTGATGTCCTTGTCCTACAACTGAGCTCCTGATTTTGTAGGAAATGAGGCAACTGAGCAGTGGCTATGAGGTAAAATGGTGTCTGTATTGTTTTTGCTGCATTTTATAAGCTGAGTAACTTCATGGCTCAGTAACACTCATCCAAAGAAAACTCACTCATCATATAACCTAGTTCTGGTGTTTCAGCATACGCTTCCCTGTCAATCTATGTTGACCCAATGCTGTTGACTGTTCTTATTTCTCTTAATGTTTTATATATATATATTACTGCCTAATATATACTGTAGGTGTTTCTAAAAGAGAAGACTAAACTGACAAACATGATGTATTTGTTGAAAGCTTGCCAAGACCCTTTGTAGGCTAGCGTACCTCTGCCACAAACCCTCTTGTTTGCCTTAGCCTCATTTCTAGTTTCTTGTTATTTCCATTACTCAGTCTTGTCTTACAAGAAAAAAAAAAGAAAAGAAAAAAGAAAAAGGAAATTCATGTGTTATATAAGCAAAATACTTTAGTATATGGTCTTACCCTTTTCACGGGGAAGTGGA
>NW_026109991.1:0-5000 GCF_013377495.2 Cygnus atratus
CAGGTTTGAAAGATTGAAAGATATGAAAAAGTTGGCAAGAAGGCCCTCGAAATTCTTCCAGACCTGGTGTGCTGTTGGCAAAGAACCTTAGAGATTTTGAAGAAGTGGCATCTTTGTTGCTACTTCAGTGATACGCAGACAGGATGGCACTGAAAGTCCCTTGTTGAAGCTCATTGCTCAGTCCTGTAGTAAGTGGATAAGAACATATCTGTGCACGCATCTAAAAACTTGAGTGGGTTGACTAACATCTTCGTATAAGATAAAAGGTGTGGTTAGTTTATCAGGTTAAACTGATGGAATACATCAGCCTCTGAAATTAGCACGACATCGAACTCTTTGTTGACGTTGTGGCTCGGAAAAGGCCTGTACTTTCTACTAAATCTTTACAGAAATAGCTTACTGCTTTTATCTTTCAAGCAGAAAACCATTTTTCATAGTCTTTTTTGTCATTAAGAGGATACATTAAGAGAATTCTGCAGAGAGGGGTGTGATTTAAAAGGCTTAGAGAACACACTGATTTTGTTGGCTTGCTTTCTAAATGGCTAAAATATCAAATCAAAGCATAGGAACTGAATCAAGAAGAAATGAGGGGTTGCACATCTTCTGTTTATGGCATTAGCAAAATGTACGTAGTGTCTTATTCTGATTGGACCTACAGAGCAGCCTCTGGCAGAGCACTGACATTGCAGAGCATCACCTTGCTGAAGCAGTACTGTTGAAGTCACTAAGTATTTGCAAGAAACAGTGACAAAGTGGTAAGAGATTGCTGTTTGCTTTTGTTAACGTTGCCTGCCTGGGAGACTGATTTCCCTCCCCAGCTGGAGAACCCAGAGGGACATCAAGGAGGCCAGAAGGGGGTTATTAAAGGGGACCACACAGGGAAAGGGAAGCAAGGTCCAGGTGAGGCGTGATCCCCTTTAAATAGCTTTATTTGCTTCTTGGCTCTTGAGTCAAAACACCCATAGCTATGTGCAGGACCAGCAGCAGGTCTGCTCTGGCTGCTCCAGCCAGAGCCACACTGTGATATCATCGTGGTGACACAGGGGCGTCATGGTGACGTTTGAGCTTCCCCCACCAGAACCCCCGGACAGTCCGTTGAGTCTCACTTGCTGACTGGCAGGACAAAAAGTAGCTGTTCACAGAAATGGCTGCAGATGGAAACTCGAGTGACAATGAGATGAATGAAATTAAACAGGAGCCACTTCCAGAAGAAACGTCGTACGTTTTTGCTCCAGACAAGCTGTTTGAGTCTTCGGACTCCCCTCCTCCTGAACCTCTGGGACAGGATAAAGGAGCAGCTTGTGATGCTCCTGTAGCATCAACAAGGGAAGAAAAAGATCCCCAAGCTCTCACTGATGACCGTGAGACCAAACATGTTCCTCATAATTCTTCTGAGGAGAACGCTGGCAACGGCAACGTCTTCTCATCCCTCAGCTTCCCAAAGAAACTCTGGCAACTGGCTGAGAGTGACGAATTTAAGGCCATCTGGTGGGGTCACTCTGGAAACTATATTGTGATCGATGAGGAAATGTTTAAAGTGGAAGTGCTGGGAAGGACGAGACCTCCGAGAGTTTTTGAGACTGAGAGTATGAAAAGTTTCATTCGTCAACTTAACCTGTATGGATTCACCACACTGCAACAGGACTTGCAAAGATCTCCCTCGCTTCCTGAATTTCCGAAAGAAGAGGATGCATTTTCTGATCATAGGAAGGTACCTCAATTGCTCCGCACGTGAACCAATTCTCACAATATTCTGGTGGGAGAGATGGATGTTCCAATAAAATAAGCCTTGGCAACAGAGGAGATGAGGATAACAGTAGATGTTCTGATCTTAATTTCTTTTTCAGGCTACTTCCAGGTATTTTTGAGGTAGCATTGCTGAGTAGTAGAAATGCAGATAAAATACATTTGGGTTGTATCCAATGAGTTCGAACCCATGGAGCAGAAAGATAAATAAATCGGGCTATGATGAGTCTATGTATTTTAAGACATTTGCAACGTACCAGAACTGTATCATCAGGACTGTATCATTAAGTTTTAGTCAGCCTACGCTTTAGGCTTAAACTGACCAATAGATCTTTTTAACCCATGATTGCCTTTAACAATCAAAATTCTTAGTTCTTGTATCTTGCTGTTTCTCAGTCCCAAACCGGTAGCAACTAAGTCTTCTCCTTTGCATTTTTAGATACTCCACTACTATAACCCCAGCTTCAAGAGAGATTCTCCCCACCTGCTCAAGAACTGCAAGCAACGAGTTGCCCTGAAGAGGAAAGCCCTGCAGGCAGGGCTGGATGAGAGCTGCCCCAGCAGCAGCCTCTATGCCCAGCCTGGGTGGAGGGATGCTGATATGGATGAGGAGGACCCGCTGGCAGCAGCTCCAGAAGAAGACACACAGCCAGCGGCACCCGCGGGGTCCCCACTCCCCAAGCACTGGGCAAAAGCCACCCCTCAAGCCAGCGGTGCCCATACAGCCTCGCAGGGAGCTGCTCCCACCCTGCCAGATCCTGCTGCAGCAGCAGGCAGGGACAAGCAGCAGCGTCTGGACCCCTCCCTGCTGCTGTCAAACAGCAGCCAGACCTCAGCTGCCGCTCCTGCTCCCTCCCCACACCACATCCTACCTTCGCAGATACCCCTGTGCCCAAATGCAGGAGCTCCGAAGGCTCCCTCAGCTGCCCTGCCTCCCTTCGGTCACCCACTCTTTCCAGTGGCCTTGCTGGCAGCAGCCTCTGCTATGGCCATGCTCCAGCCACCCAACTGGCAGCCCCTGGCAGCCCCCCACTGCCCGACCTGCACCTGCGACCAAGACAGGGCAGCTGCAGGCGACAGAATGGCACCCTAGCATGGGACCCACTAGAGACAGCAGGGATAGCAGCACCCCCTTACAGGTTCATAGTCTGTTAGTTCATAGATTGATTGTTCTGGAGTTAATCTGTTTGAATAATAAAACTTTTCCAGTTCCAGTGTCTTTTTTTTTATTATTATTATTTTTAAATGGGGAAATCTCAGATTGAATTTGTATTTCGTCTCTCAAAAGGAAGTAGGAGCAACTGTTCTAACATCAATTTGATCGTTTTCCGTACCAGACAAGCCCTCTAGGTTCTTAGTCATAGAGAGTAAAAGACTGTATAATGTTTGCATGCCACATGCACCGAGGACGCTCTTCCTAATGATGACTTCTAACGGAAAGTTAGGAGAGAGTAATTAAATAACAGCATTTTAATTATGGAAGACTCAGAAAGGGAATGTCACAGAATCACAGAATCATAAAATTGTAGGGGTTGGAAGGGACCTCAGGAGATCATCGGGTCCAAACCCCTGCCAAAGCAGGTTCCCTAGAGCAGGTTGCCCAGGTAGGCATCCAGACGGGCCTTGAATATCTCCAGAGAAGGAGACTCCACAACCTCCCTGGGCAGCCTGTTCCAGTGCTCCGTCACCCTCACCGTGAAGAAGTTCTTTCGCATGTTGGTGCGGAACTGCCTGTCATCCAATTTGTGGCCATTGCCCCTTGTCCTGTCCCCACAAACCACTGAAAAGAGGTTGGCCAAATCCCTCTGCCTCCCACGCTTAAGATATTTGTAAACATTAATAAGATCCCCAATTCACCTTAGGGTGAATGCTCGCAAAGTTAACACTAAATGGGCAGGCAGGAACAACCCTTGATTTAATTTCTGAGCTAACATTTACGAAGGAGCTGAGAAACCAATTGCTTTGGAGAGCCCAAACCTGAGAAAACAGAGAACGGAGTTCAGAAGCTATGAAAAGATACGTATTGAGCCTTTACTGTTATAGGAATGTTGTAATGGCTATAAATTTGAGAAGTATTTTAAATTGTAAAACCCCATTTCTTTAACAGCCCAAATGCCATTGCTTTGGATCTTCTGCCTTCAGTCTTGGGGAAAATGAAGTAAAGAGATGTCCTGGTTTCAGCCAGGATAGGGTTGTTTTTCTTCATAGGGGCTGGTATGCGCATGTTTTGGATTTAGAAGAAAAATAATGCTGATAACACAGGGATGTTTCAGTTGTTGCAGAGCAGTGCTTACACAGAGCCAAGGACTTGTCAGCTTCTCATGCTGCCCTGCCAGCGAGGAGGCTGGGGGTGCACCAGGAGATGGGAGGTGACAGAGACAGGACAAGTGACCCAGACTGGCCCAAGGGATGTCCCACAGCGTGTGTGTGGCGTCATGCTGAGCAACAAAACTCGGGGGGGGGTCACTGCTCAGGATGGGGGCTGGGCATCAGTCAGCGAGTGCTGAGCAACTGCATTATGCACCACTTGCTTTGTACATTCTCCTGTCAGTAGTATTATTTCCCTTCCTTTTCTGTCTTATTAAACTGTCGTTATCACAACCCACGAGTTTTTACTTTTTTTTTTTTTATTCTCTCCCCCATCCCACTGTGGGATGGAGGAGTGAGGAAATGGCTGTGTGGTGCTCAGCTGCCTGCTGGGTTAAACCACAACAAAGCTGCATGTGAATACTCAAAAAAAAATTATTCTGTTTTGTTTACTGGTCTCTTTCAGAAGTTTCCCATCGTTTTGTTGGACACAATGTGTATACTGATGCAAAGATTACATCCTAAAATCAAAATATTTAGTTGTAATGTGGAAGCAGTGGTAATCCCATTTCAATATTTTTAACTTACTTTAAGATAGGTCATGGCCTGATATCTGATGAAAATTTCAGCCTGGCAAAAACAGCTTCTTCCTGTGATGCTGCTGGAATTTCCATTACATTCAGCTTTCAGTTACCAGCTATGAATTAACCAGCTCCAACCTTCCCCTAACTGCTGTGCAGTAGCTTGTTGGACAGAAGACTCCTTTCATAGGAGGCCTCCAGCTGCTCATTACTGTTTGAATATACCCTAAGTTCTGTGGAAAACTACATACTAATTGCAGGTGAATCCATTAAATGTGGTTTTTTTTCTACATGAAATGTATTATTTGTGCTTTAAATTATTTCCCTGCAGAAATGGGAAGCAGAACCTACTTAAACGATGTGCCA
>NW_026109992.1:0-5000 GCF_013377495.2 Cygnus atratus
TATTTGGGCCTCCTTTCCACCTTTTGGCAATCTCTGGGTCTCCTCTCCGATATTTGGCATTCTCTGGGCCTTCTTTCATTTTCTCTGACCTTCTCTGGGCCTCCGCTCTGCCTTTTGGCATCTCTGAATCTCCTTTCTTTTTCTCTCGTTTTCTTTTGGGGTCCTCTCCACCTTTTGGTCTTCTCTGGACCTCCTCTCATTTTGTATGGCCTTCTCTGGGCCTCCTCTGACACTTCTGGCATTCTCTGGGGCTCCTCTCCACCTTTTGGCCTTCTCTGGGCCTCCTTTCAATTTCTCTGGCATTCTCTGGGCCTCCTCTCCAACTTTTGGCCTTCTCTGGGCCGCCATTCTTCCTTTTGGCCTTCTCTGGGCCTCCTTTCATTTTCTCTGGCCTTCTCTGGGTCTTCTTTAATATTCTCTGGGTCTCCTTTGATATTCTCTGGCCTTCTCTGGGCTTCCTTTCATTTTCTCTGGCCTTCTCTGGGCCTCCTCTCCACCTTTTGACCTTCTCTGGGCCTCCTCTCCGCCTTTTGGCCTTCTCTGGGCCTCCTTTCTTTTTCTGTGGGCTTTTCTGGGGGTACTCTCCGCATTTTGGCCTTCTCTGGGCCTCCTTTCAATTTCTCTGGCCTTCTCAGGGTCTCCTTTATTATTTTCTGGCCTTCTCTGTGCTTGCTTCAATTTTCTCTGGCCTTCTCTGGGCCTCCTTTCATTTTCTCTGGCCATCTCAGGGCCTCAACTTCACCTTTTGACCTTCTCTGGGCCTCCTCTCCAACTTTTGGCCTTCTCTGGGCCTCCTTTCAATTTCTCTGCCTTTCTCTGGGCCTCCTTTCACTTTCTCTGGCCTTCTTTCCGTCTCCTCTCAACATTTTGGCCTTCCCTCCGCCCTTTGGCCTTCTCTTGGCCTCACTATATTTTCTCTGAGTCTCCTCTCCGCCTTTTGGCCTTCTCTCGCCTCCTTCGGCCTTTTGGCCTTCTCTGGGCCTCCTGTAATTTTATCGGCCCTTCTCTGGGCCTCCTCTCCACCTTTTCGACTTCTCTGGGCCTCCTCTCTGGTTTTTCTGCCTTCCTATGGCCTTCTTTCATATTTTTGGCCGTTTCTGGACCTCCTGTCTGTCTTTTGGCGCTTTCCTGGCCTCCTTTCAATTTCTCTGGCATTCTCTGGGCCTCCTCTCCAACTTTTGGCCTTCTCTGGGCCGCCATTCTTCCTTTTGGCCTTCTCTGGGCCTCCTTTCATTTTCTCTGGCCTTCTCTGGCTCTCCTTTTATATTCTCTGGCCTTCCTTTCATTTTCTCTGGCCTTCTCTGGGCCTCCTCTCCACCTTTTGACCTTCTCTGGGCCTCCTCTCCGCCTTTTGGCCTTCTCTGGGCCTCCTTTCTTTTTCTGTGGGCTTTTCTAGGGGTACTCTCTGCAGTTTGGCCTTCTCTTAGCTTCCATTCAATTTCTCTGGCGTTCTCTGGGCCTTCTTTCACTTTCTCTGGCCTTCTCAGGGCCTCCGCTCAATGTTTTGGCCTTCTCTTGGTCTCCTTACCGCCTTTTGGCCTTCTCTCGGCCTCACTTCATTTTCTCTGGCCTTCTCAGGGCCTCCTCTCTGCCTTTTGGCATCTCTGAACCTCCTTTCTTTTTCTCTCGTTTTCTTTTGGGTCCTCTCCACCTTTTGGCCTTTACTGGGCCTCCTCTCATTTGGTATGGCCTACTCTGGGCCTCCTCTGAGACTTCTGGCATTCTCTGGTTCTCCTCTCCACCTTTTCGACTTCTCTGGGCCTCCTCTCTGGTTTTTCTGCCTTCCTATGGCCTTCTTTCATATTTTTGGCCGTTTCTGGACCTCCTGTCTGTCTTTTGGCGCTTTCCTGGCCTCCTTTCAATTTCTCTGGCATTCTCTGGGCTTCCTCTCTGCCTTTTGGACTTCTCGGAGCCTCCTTATCGTCTCTCTGGCCTTCTCTGGGCCTCCTCTCCAACTTTTTGCCTTCTCTAGGCCTCCTTTCAATTTCTCTTGCCTTCTCTGAGCCGGTTTTCTGCCTTTTGGACTTATTTGGGCCTCCTTTCCACCTTTTGGCAATCTCTGGGTCTCCTCTCCGATATTTGGCATTCTCTGGGCCTTCTTTCATTTTCTCTGACCTTCTCTGGGCCTCCGCTCTGCCTTTTGGCATCTCTGAATCTCCTTTCTTTTTCTCTCGTTTTCTTTTGGGGTCCTCTCCACCTTTTGGTCTTCTCTGGACCTCCTCTCATTTTGTATGGCCTTCTCTGGGCCTCCTCTGACACTTCTGGCATTCTCTGGGGCTCCTCTCCACCTTTGGCCTTCTCTGGGCCTCCTTTCAATTTCTCTGGCATTCTCGGGGCCTCCTCTCCAACTTTTGGCCTTCTCTGGGCCGCCATTCTTCCTTTTGGCCTTCTCTGGGCCTCCTTTCATTTTCTCTGGCCTTCTCTGGGTCTTCTTTAATATTCTCTGGGTCTCCTTTGATATTCTCTGGCCTTCTCTGGGCTTCCTTTCATTTTCTCTGGCCTTCTCTGGGCCTCCTCTCCACCTTTTGACCTTCTCTGGGCCTCCTCTCCGCCTTTTGGCCTTCTCTGGGCCTCCTTTCTTTTTCTGTGGGCTTTTCTGGGAGTACTCTCCGCATTTTGGCCTTCTCTGGGCCTCCTTTCAATTTCTCTGGCCTTCTCAGGGTCTCCTTTATTATTTTCTGGCCTTCTCTGTGCTTCCTTCAATTTCTCTGGCCTTCTCTGGGCCTCGTTTCATTTTGTCTCGCCTTATCAGGGCCTCAGGTCCGCCTTTTGGTGTTCTCTGCACCACCATGCCACCTTTTTGCCTTCTCCAGGCCTCCTTTCAATTTCTCTTGCCTTCTCTGAGCCGGTTTTCTGCCTTTTGGACTTATTTGGGCCTCCTTTCCACCTTTTGGCAATCTCTGGGTCTCCTCTCCGATATTTGGCATTCTCTGGGCCTTCTTTCATTTTCTCTGACCTTCTCTGGGCCTCCGCTCTGCCTTTTGGCATCTCTGAATCTCCTTTCTTTTTCTCTCGTTTTCTTTTGGGGTCCTCTCCACCTTTTGGTCTTCTCTGGACCTCCTCTCATTTTGTATGGCCTTCTCTGGGCCTCCTCTGACACTTCTGGCATTCTCTGGGGCTCCTCTCCACCTTTTGGCCTTCTCTGGGCCTCCTTTCAATTTCTCTGGCATTCTCTGGGCCTCCTCTCCAACTTTTGGCCTTCTCTGGGCCGCCATTCTTCCTTTTGGCCTTCTCTGGGCCTCCTTTCATTTTCTCTGGCCTTCTCTGGGTCTTCTTTAATATTCTCTGGGTCTCCTTTGATATTGTCTGGCCTTCTCTGGGCTTCCTTTCATTTTCTCTGGCCTTCTCTGGGCCTCCTCTCCACCTTTTGACCTTCTCTGGGCCTCCTCTCCGCCTTTTGGCCTTCTCTGGGCCTCCTTTCTTTTTCTGTGGGCTTTTCTGGGGGTACTCTCCGCATTTTGGCCTTCTCTGGGCCTCCTTTCAATTTCTCTGGCCTTCTCAGGGTCTCCTTTATTATTTTCTGGCCTTCTCTGTGCTTGCTTCAATTTTCTCTGGCCTTCTCTGGGCCTCCTTTCATTTTCTCTGGCCATCTCAGGGCCTCAACTTCACCTTTTGACCTTCTCTGGGCCTCCTCTCCAACTTTTGGCCTTCTCTGGGCCTCCTTTCAATTTCTCTGCCTTTCTCTGGGCCTCCCTTTCACTTTCTCTGGCCTTCTTTCCGTCTCCTCTCAACATTTTGGCCTTCCCTCCGCCCTTTGGCCTTCTCTTGGCCTCACTATATTTTCTCTGAGTCTCCTCTCCGCCTTTTGGCCTTCTCTCGCCTCCTTCGGCCTTTTGGCCTTCTCTGGGCCTCCTGTAATTTTCTCGGCCCTTCTCTGGGCCTCCTCTCCACCTTTTCGACTTCTCTGGGCCTCCTCTCTGGTTTTTCTGCCTTCCTATGGCCTTCTTTCATATTTTTGGCCGTTTCTGGACCTCCTGTCTGTCTTTTGGCGCTTTCCTGGCCTCCTTTCAATTTCTCTGGCATTCTCTGGGCCTCCTCTCCAACTTTTGGCCTTCTCTGGGCCGCCATTCTTCCTTTTGGCCTTCTCTGGGCCTCCTTTCATTTTCTCTGGCCTTCTCTGGCTCTCCTTTTATATTCTCTGGGCTTCCTTTCATTTTCTCTGGCCTTCTCTGGGCCTCCTCTCCACCTTTTGACCTTCTCTGGGCCTCCTCTCCGCCTTTTGGCCTTCTCTGGGCCTCCTTTCTTTTTCTGTGGGCTTTTCTAGGGGTACTCTCTGCAGTTTGGCCTTCTCTTAGCTTCCATTCAATTTCTCTGGCGTTCTCTGGGCCTTCTTTCACTTTCTCTGGCCTTCTCAGGGCCTCCGCTCAATGTTTTGGCCTTCTCTTGGTCTCCTTACCGCCTTTTGGCCTTCTCTCGGCCTCACTTCATTTTCTCTGGCCTTCTCAGGGCCTCCTCTCTGCCTTTTGGCATCTCTGAACCTCCTTTCTTTTTCTCTCGTTTTCTTTTGGGTCCTCTCCACCTTTTGGCCTTTACTGGGCCTCCTCTCATTTGGTATGGCCTACTCTGGGCCTCCTCTGAGACTTCTGGCATTCTCTGGTTCTCCTCTCCACCTTTTCGACTTCTCTGGGCCTCCTCTCTGGTTTTTCTGCCTTCCTATGGCCTTCTTTCATATTTTTGGCCGTTTCTGGACCTCCTGTCTGTCTTTTGGCGCTTTCCTGGCCTCCTTTCAATTTCTCTGGCATTCTCTGGGCTTCCTCTCTGCCTTTTGGACTTCTCGGAGCCTCCTTATCGTCTCTCTGGCCTTCTCTGGGCCTCCTCTCCAACTTTTGGCCTTCTCTAGGCCTCCTTTCAATTTCTCTTGCCTTCTCTGAGCCGGTTTTCTGCCTTTTGGACTTATTTGGGCCTCCTTTCCACCTTTTGGCAATCTCTGGGTCTCCTCTCCGATATTTGGCATTCTCTGGGCCTTCTTTCATTTTCTCTGACCTTCTCTGGGCCTCCGC